>NC_092718.1:137171792-137214292 GCF_047496885.1 Scyliorhinus torazame
GCCCCTCTCTCTCTCACCGCCCCTCTCTCTCTCTCCTCTCACCGCCTCTCTCACTCTCTCTCACCGCCCCTCCTCTCTCTCCTCCCCGCCCCTCTCTCTCTCTCTCTCACCGCCTCTCTCTCTCTCCGCCCCTCATCTCTCTCTCACCGCCTCTCTCTCTCCGCCCCCCCCCCTCTCTCTCTCACCGCCCCCTCTCTCTCTCTCTCACCGCCCCCTCTCTCTCCGCCCCTCTCTCTCACTGCCTCGCTCTCTCTCTCTCTCTCTCTCACCGCCTCGCTCTCTCTCTCTCACCGCCTCACTCTCTCTCTCACCGCCCTCTCTCTCTCTCTCTCGCTCACCGCCTCGCTCTCTCTCTCTCTCTCTCTCACCGCCTCTCTCTCACCGCCTCTCTCTCTCTCACCGCCTCTCTCTCTCTCACCGTCTCTGTCTCTCTCTCACACCGCCCCTCTCTCTCTCTCCACTCCTCTCGCTCTCACCGCCTCTCTCTCACTGCCTCTCTCTCTCCGCCTCTCTCTCTCTCTCCACCCCTCTCTCTCTCACCGCCTCTCTCTCACCGTCCCCTCTCTCTCTCTCTCACCGCCTCTCTCTCTCCCTCTCCGCCCCTCCCTCTCTCTCTCTCTCACCGTCTCTCTCTCTCCCCGCCTCTCTCTCACCCCGTTCCTCTCTCTCTCTCTCTCTCACCGCCTCTCTCTCTCTCTCACCGCCCCTCTCTCTCTCTCTCTCCGCCCCTCTCTCTCTCTCTCACCGCCCCTCTCTCTCTCTCTCACCGCCCCTCTCTCTCTCTCACCGCCCCTCTCTCTCTCTCTCACCGCCTCTCTCTCTCTCTCACCGCCCCTCTCTCTCTCTCTCACCGCCTCTCTCTCACTGCCTCTCTCTCTCCGCCCCTCTCTCTCTCTCCACCCCTCTCTCTCTCTCACCGCCTCTCTCTCACCGTCCCTCTCTCTCTCTCCGCCCCTCTCTCTCTCTCTCTCTCACCGTCTCTCTCTCTCCCCCGCCACTCTCTCACCCCGCTCCTCTCTCTCTCTCTCTCACCCCGCTCCTCTCTCTCTCTCTCTCTCACCGCCTCTCTCTCTCACCGCCTCTCTCTCTCACCGCCTCTCTCTCTCTCTCACCGCCTCTCTCTCTCTCTCTCCGCCCCTCTCTCTCTCTCCACCCCTCTCTCTCTCACCGCCTCTCTCTCACCGTCCCTCTCTCTCTCTCTCTCACCGCCTCTCTCTCTCCGCCCCTCTCTCTCTCTCTCTCTCACCGTCTCTCTCTCTCCCCGCCACTCTCTCACCCCGCTCCTCTCTCTCTCTCTCTCACCCCGCTCCTCTCTCTCTCTCTCTCTCACCGCCTCTCTCTCTTACCGCCTCTCTCTCTCACCGCCTCTCTCTCTCTCTCACCGTCTCTCTCTCTCTCTCTCACCGCCTATCTCTCTCTCTCTCACCGCCTCTCTCTCACTGCCTCTCTCTCTCCGCCCCTCTCTCTCTCACCGCCTCTCTCTCACCGTCCCTCCCTCTCTCTCTCTCACCGCCTCTCTCTCTCCGCCCCCCTCTCTCTCTCTCTCTCACCGTCTCTCTCTCTCTCTCTCTCTCTCTCTCTCACCGCCTCTCTTCTCTCTCTCACCGCCCCTCTCTCTCTCTCACCGCCTCTCTCTCTCTCTCACCGTCTCTCTCTCTCTCTCTCCGCCACTCTCTCTCTCTCTCTCTCTCACCGTCTCTCTCTCTCTCACCGCCCCTCTCTCTCTCTCTCTCTCCGCCACTCTCTCTCTCTCTCTCTCTCACCGTCTCTCTCTCTCTCACCGCCCCTCTCTCTCTCTCACCGCCCCTCTCTCTCTCTCCCCGCCCCTCTCTCTCTCTCTCACCGCCTCTCTCTCTCTCACACGCCCCTCTCTCTCTCTCTCTCTCTCACCGCCCCTCTCTCTCTCTCTCTCTCTCTCACCGCCCCTCTCTCTCTCTCTCTGTCTCTCACCGCCCCTCTCTCTCTCTCTCTCACCGCCTCTCTCTCTCTCTCACCGCCCCTCTCTCTCTCTCCCCGCCCCTCTCTCTCTCTCTCTCTCTCACCGCCTCTCTCACCGCCTCTCTCTCTCTCTCACCGCCTCTCTCTCTCTCACCGCCTCTCTCTCTCTCTCTCCGCCCCTCTCTCTCTCTCTCTCACCGTCTCTCTCTCTCTGCCCCTGTCTCTCTCTCTCTCACCGCCTCTCTCTCTCTCCGCCCCTCTCTCTCTCTCCGCCCCTCTCTCTCTCTCTCTCTCCGCCCCTCTCTCTCACTCTCACCGCCTCGCTCTCTCTCTCTCTCTCTCTCTCACCCCGCTCCTCTCTCTCTCTCTCTCACCGCCCCTCTCTCTCTCTCTCACCGCCTCTCTCTCTCTCTCACCGTCTCTCTCTCTCTCTCTCACCGTCTCTGTCTCTCTCTCACTGCCTCTCTCTCTCCGCCCCTCTCTCTCTCTCTCCGCCTCTCTCTCTCTCTCACCGCCTCTCTCTCTCTCTCTCTCACCGCCTCTCTCTCTCTCTCTCACCGCCCCTCTCTCTCTCTCTCACCGCCTCTCTCTCTCCGCCCCTCTCTCTCTCTCACCGCCCCTCTCTCTCTCTCTCTCTCTCACCGCCCCTCTCTCTCTCCCTCTCTCTCTCACCGCCCCTCTCTCTCTCTCTCTCACCGCCCCTCTCTCTCTCTCTCACCGCCCCTCTCTCTCTCTCTCTCACCGCCTCTCTCTCTCTCTCACCGCCCCTCTCTCTCTCTCCCCGCCCCTCTCTCTCTCTCTCTCACCGCCTCTCTCTCTCTCTCTCTCTCCGCCCCTCTCTCTCTCTCACCGCCTCTCTCTCTCCGCCCCCCTCTCTCTCTCACCGCCCCTCTCTCTCTCTCACCGCCCCCTCTCTCTCCGCCCCTCTCTCTCACTGCCTCGCTCTCTCTCTCTCTCTCTCTCTCACCGCCTCGCTCTCTCTCTCTCACCGCCTCACTCTCTCGCTCACCGCCTCGCTCTCTCTCTCTCTCTCTCTCACCGCCTCTCTCTCTCTCACCGCCTCTCTCTCTCTCACCGTCTCTGTCTCTCTCTCCACCGCCCCTCTCTCTCTCTCCACTCCTCTCGCTCTCACCGCCTCTCTCTCACTGCCTCTCTCTCTCCGCCTCTCTCTCTCTCTCCACCCCTCTCTCTCTCACCGCCTCTCTCTCACCGTCCCTCTCTCTCTCTCTCACCGCTCTCTCTCTCTCTCCGCCCCTCTCTCTCTCTCTCTCTCTCACCGTCTCTCTCTCTCCCCGCCACTCTCTCACCCCGTTCCTCTCTCTCTCTCTCTCTCACCGCCTCTCTCTCTCTCTCACCGCCCCTCTCTCTCTCTCTCTCCGCCCCTCTCTCTCTCTCTCACCGCCCCTCTCTCTCTCACCGCCCCTCTCTCTCTCTCACCGCCCCTCTCTCTCTCTCTCTCCGCCCCTCTCTCTCTCTCTCACCGCCTCTCTCTCTCTCTCACCGCCCCTCTCTCTCTCTCTCACCGCCTCTCTCTCACTGCCTCTCTCTCTCCGCCCCTCTCTCTCTCTCCACCCCTCTCTCTCTCACCGCCTCTCTCTCACCGTCCCTCTCTCTCTCTCTCTCACCGCCTCTCTCTCTCCGCCCCTCTCTCTCTCTCTCTCTCACCGTCTCTCTCTCTCCCCGCCACTCTCTCACCCCGCTCCTCTCTCTCTCTCTCTCACCCCGCTCCTCTCTCTCTCTCTCTCTCACCGCCTCTCTCTCTCACCGCCTCTCTCTCTCACCGCCTCTCTCTCTCTCTCACCGCCTCTCTCTCTCTCTCTCCGCCCCTCTCTCTCTCTCCACCCCTCTCTCTCTCACCGCCTCTCTCTCACCGTCCCTCTCTCTCTCTCTCTCACCGCCTCTCTCTCTCCGCCCCTCTCTCTCTCTCTCTCTCACCGTCTCTCTCTCTCCCCGCCACTCTCTCACCCCGCTCCTCTCTCTCTCTCTCTCACCCCGCTCCTCTCTCTCTCTCTCTCTCACCGCCTCTCTCTCTCACCGCCTCTCTCTCTCACCGCCTCTCTCTCTCTCTCCGTCTCTCTCTCTCTCTCTCACCGCCACTCTCTCTCTCTCACCGCCTGTCTCTCTCTCTCTCACCGCCCCTCTCTCTCTCTCTCTCTCTCTCCGCCACTCTCTCTCTCTCTCTCTCTCTCTCACCGTCTCTCTCTCTCTCACCGCCCCTCTCTCTCTCTCACCGCCCCTCTCTCTCTCTCCCCGCCCCTCTCTCTCTCTCTCACCGCCTCTCTCTCTCTCACCGCCCCTCTCTCTCTCTCTCTCTCTCACCGCCCCTCTCTCTCTCTCTCTCTCTCTCACCGCCCCTCTCTCTCTCACCGCCCCTCTCTCTCTCTCTCTCACCGCCTCTCTCTCTCTCTCACCGCCCCTCTCTCTCTCTCCCCGCCCCTCTCTCTCTCTCTCTCACCGCCTCTCTCTCTCTCCGCCCCTCTCTCTCTCTCACCGCCTCTCTCTCTCCGCCCCCCTCTCTCTCTCACCGCCCCTCTCTCTCTCTCTCACCGCCCCCTCTCTCTCCGCCCCTCTCTCTCACTGCCTCGCTCTCTCTCTCTCTCTCTCTCACCGCCTCGCTCTCTCTCTCTCACCGCCTCACTCTCTCTCTCACCGCCTCTCTCTCTCTCTCTCGCTCACCGCCTCGCTCTCTCTCTCTCTCTCTCTCACCGCCTCTCTCTCACCGCCTCTCTCTCTCTCACCGCCTCTCTCTCTCTCACCGTCTCTGTCTCTCTCTCACCGCCCCTCTCTCTCTCTCCACTCCTCTCGCTCTCACCGCCTCTCTCTCACTGCCTCTCTCTCTCCGCCTCTCTCTCTCTCTCCACCCCTCTCTCTCTCACCGCCTCTCTCTCACCGTCCCTCTCTCTCTCTCTCACCGCCTCTCTCTCTCTCTCCGCCCCTCCCTCTCTCTCTCTCTCACCGTCTCTCTCTCTCCCCGCCACTCTCTCACCCCGTTCCTCTCTCTCTCTCTCTCTCACCGCCTCTCTCTCTCTCTCACCGCCCCTCTCTCTCTCTCTCTCCGCCCCTCTCTCTCTCTCTCACCGCCCCTCTCTCTCTCTCTCACCGCCCCTCTCTCTCTCTCACCGCCCCTCTCTCTCTCTCTCCGCCCCTCTCTCTCTCTCTCACCGCCTCTCTCTCTCTCTCACCGCCCCTCTCTCTCTCTCTCACCGCCTCTCTCTCACTGCCTCTCTCTCTCCGCCCCTCTCTCTCTCTCCACCCCTCTCTCTCTCACCGCCTCTCTCTCACCGTCCCTCTCTCTCTCCGCCCCTCTCTCTCTCTCTCTCTCACCGTCTCTCTCTCTCCCCGCCACTCTCTCACCCCGCTCCTCTCTCTCTCTCTCTCACCCCGCTCCTCTCTCTCTCTCTCTCTCACCGCCTCTCTCTCTCACCGCCTCTCTCTCTCACCGCCTCTCTCTCTCTCTCACCGCCTCTCTCTCTCTCTCTCCGCCCCTCTCTCTCTCTCCACCCCTCTCTCTCACCGCCTCTCTCTCACCGTCCCTCTCTCTCTCTCTCTCACCGCCTCTCTCTCTCCGCCCCTCTCTCTCTCTCTCTCTCACCGTCTCTCTCTCTCCCCGCCACTCTCTCACCCCGCTCCTCTCTCTCTCTCTCTCACCCCGCTCCTCTCTCTCTCTCTCTCTCACCGCCTCTCTCTCTTACCGCCTCTCTCTCTCACCGCCTCTCTCTCTCTCTCACCGTCTCTCTCTCTCTCTCTCACCGCCTATCTCTCTCTCTCTCACCGCCTCTCTCTCACTGCCTCTCTCTCTCCGCCCCTCTCTCTCTCACCGCCTCTCTCTCACCGTCCCTCCCTCTCTCTCTCTCACCGCCTCTCTCTCTCCGCCCCCCTCTCTCTCTCTCTCTCACCGTCTCTCTCTCTCTCTCTCTCTCTCTCTCTCACCGCCTCTCTTCTCTCTCTCACCGCCCCTCTCTCTCTCTCACCGCCTCTCTCTCTCTCTCACCGTCTCTCTCTCTCTCTCTCCGCCACTCTCTCTCTCTCTCTCTCTCACCGTCTCTCTCTCTCTCACCGCCCCTCTCTCTCTCTCTCTCTCCGCCACTCTCTCTCTCTCTCTCTCTCACCGTCTCTCTCTCTCTCACCGCCCCTCTCTCTCTCTCACCGCCCCTCTCTCTCTCTCCCCGCCCCTCTCTCTCTCTCTCACCGCCTCTCTCTCTCTCACCGCCCCTCTCTCTCTCTCTCTCTCTCACCGCCCCTCTCTCTCTCTCTCTCTCTCTCACCGCCCCTCTCTCTCTCTCTCTGTCTCTCACCGCCCCTCTCTCTCTCTCTCTCACCGCCTCTCTCTCTCTCTCACCGCCCCTCTCTCTCTCTCTCCCCGCCCCTCTCTCTCTCTCTCTCTCTCACCGCCTCTCTCACCGCCTCTCTCTCTCTCTCACCGCCTCTCTCTCTCTCACCGCCTCTCTCTCTCTCTCTCCGCCCCTCTCTCTCTCTCTCTCACCGTCTCTCTCTCTCTGCCCCTGTCTCTCTCTCTCTCACCGCCTCTCTCTCTCTCCGCCCCTCTCTCTCTCTCCGCCCCTCTCTCTCTCTCTCTCCGCCCCTCTCTCTCACTCTCACCGCCTCGCTCTCTCTCTCTCTCTCTCTCTCACCCCGCTCCTCTCTCTCTCTCTCTCACCGCCCCTCTCTCTCTCTCTCACCGCCTCTCTCTCTCTCTCACCGTCTCTCTCTCTCTCTCTCACCGTCTCTGTCTCTCTCTCACTGCCTCTCTCTCTCCGCCCCTCTCTCTCTCTCTCCGCCTCTCTCTCTCTCTCACCGCCTCTCTCTCTCTCTCTCTCACCGCCTCTCTCTCTCTCTCTCACCGCCCCTCTCTCTCTCTCTCTCACCGCCTCTCTCTCTCCGCCCCTCTCTCTCTCTCACCGCCTCTCTCTCACCGCCCCTCTCTCTCTCTCTCACCGCCCCTCTCTCTCTCTCCCCGCCCCTCTCTCTCTCTCTCTCACCGCCTCTCTCTCTCTCTCACCGCCCCTCTCTCTCTCACCGCCCCTCTCTCTCTCTCTCACCGCCCCTCTCTCTCTCTCTCACCGCCTCTCTCTCTCTCTCTCCGCCCCTCTCTCTCTCTCACCGCCTCTCTCTCTCCGCCCCTCTCTCTCTCTCACCGCCCCTCTCTCTCTCTCACCGCCCCTCTCTCTCTCTCTCTCACCGCCCCTCTCTCTCTCTCCCCGCCCTCTCTCTCTCTCTCTCACCGCCTCTCTCTCTCTCTCACCGCCTCTCTCTCTCTCTCACCGCCCCTCTCTCTCTCTCTCACCGCCACTCTCTCTCTCTCACCGCCTCTCTCTCTCTCTCTCACTGCCTCTCTCTCTCTCTCTCTCACCGCCTCTCTCTCTCACCGCCTCTCTCTCTCTCTCACCGCCTCTCTCTCTCACCGCCTCTCTCTCTCTCTCACCGCCTCTCTCTCGCCGCCCCTCTCTCTCTCTCTCACCGTCACTCTCTCTCTCTCACCGCCTCTCTCTCTCCCTCTCACCGCCACTCTCTCTCTCTCACCGCCTCTCTCTCTCTCACCGCCTCTCTCTCTCTCTCACCGCCTCTCACTCTCTCTCTCCGCCTCTCTCTCTCTCTCACCGCCTCTCTCTCTCTCTCTCTCTCACCGCCTCTCTCTCTCTTCCGCCCCTCTCTCTCTCTCTCACCGCCCCTCTCTCTCTCTCTCACCGCCTCTCTCTCTCTCTCCGCCCCTCTCTCTCTCTCACCGCCTCTCTCTCTCCGCCCCCCTCTCTCTCTCACCGCCCCTCTCTCTCTCTCACCGCCCCCTCTCTCTCCGCCCCTCTCTCTCACTGCCTCGCTCCCTCTCTCTCTCTCTCTCACCGCCTCGCTCTCTCTCTCTCACCGCCTCACTCTCTCTCTCACCGCCTCTCTCTCTCTCTCTCGCTCACCGCCTCGCTCTCTCTCTCTCTCTCTCTCTCTCACCGCCTCTCTCTCACCGCCTCTCTCTCACCGCCTCTCTCTCACCGCCTCTCTCTCTCTCACCGCCTCTCTCTCTCTCACCGTTTCTGTCTCTCTCTCACCGCCCCTCTCTCTCTCTCCACTCCTCTCGCTCTCACCGCCTCTCTCTCACTGCCTCTCTCTCTCCGCCCCTCTCTCTCTCTCCACCCCTCTCTCTCTCACCGCCTCTCTCTCACCGTCCGTCTCTCTCTCTCTCACCGCCTCTGTCTCTCTCTCCGCCCCTCTCTCTCTCTCTCTCTCTCACTGCCATTCTCTCACCCCGCTCCTCTCTCTCTCTCTCTCTCACCGCCTCTCTCTCTCTCTCACCGCCCCTCTATCTCTCTCTCTCCGCCCCTCTCTCTCTCTCTCACCGCCCCTCTCTCTCTCTCTCACCGCCCCTCTCTCTCTCTCTCTCTCCGCCCCTCTCTCTCTCTCTCACCGCCTCTCTCTCTCTCACCGCCGCTCTCTCTCTCTCTCACCGCCTCTCTCTCTCCGCCCCTCTCTCTCTCTCCACCCCTCTCTCTCTCACCGCCTCTCTCTCACCGTCCCTCTCTCTCTCTCTCTCACCGCCTCTCTCTCTCCGCCCCTCTCTCTCTCTCTCTCTCACCGTCTCTCTCTCTCCCCGCCACTCTCTCACCCCGCTCCTCTCTCTCTCTCTCTCACCCCGCTCCTCTCTCTCTCTCTCTCTCACCGCCTCTCTCTCTCACCGCCTCTCTCTCTCACCGCCTCTCTCTCTCTCTCTCCGCCCCTCTCTCTCTCTCCACCCCCTCTCTCTCTCCCCGCCTCTCTCTCACCGTCCCTCTCTCTCTCTCTCTCACCGCCTCTCTCTCTCCGCCCCTCTCTCTCTCTCTCTCTCACCGCCTCTCTCTCACCGTCCCTCTCTCTCTCTCTCTCACCGCCTCTCTCTCTCCGCCCCTCTCTCTCTCTCTCTCTCACCGTCTCTCTCTCTCCCCGCCACTCTCTCACCCCGCTCCTCTCTCTCTCTCTCTCACCCCGCTCCTCTCTCTCTCTCTCTCTCACCGCCTCTCTCTCTCACCGCCTCCCTCTCTCACCGCCTCTCTCTCTCTCTCACCGCCTCTCTCTCTCTCTCACCGCCTCTCTCTCACCGTCCCTCCCTCTCTCTCTCTCACCGCCTCTCTCTCTCCGCCCCTCTCTCTCTCTCTCTCTCACCGTCTCTCTCTCTCTCTCTCTCTCTCTCTCACCGCCTCTCTTCTCTCTCTCACCGCCCCTCTCTCTCTCTCACCGCCTCTCTCTCTCTCTCACCGTCTCTCTCTCTCTCTCTCCGCCACTCTCTCTCTCTCTCTCTCTCTCACGGTCTCTCTCTCTCTCACCGCCCCTCTCTCTCTCTCACCGCCCCTCTCTCTCTCACCCCGCTCCTCTCTCTCTCTCTCTCTCTCTCCGCCACTCTCTCTCTCTCTCTCACCGTCTCTCTCTCTCTCACCGCCCCTCTCTCTCTCTCACCGCCCCTCTCTCTCTCTCCCCGCCCCTCTCTCTCTCTCTCACCGCCTCTCTCTCTCTCACCGCCCCTCTCTCTCTCTCTCTCTCTCACCGCCCCTCTCTCTCTCTCTCTCTCACCGCCCCCTCTCTCTCTCTCTCTCTCACCGCCCCTCTCTCTCTCTCTCTCACCGCCTCTCTCTCTCTCTCACCGCCCCTCTCTCTCTCTCTCCCCGCCCCTCTCTCTCTCTCTCTCACCGCCTCTCTCTCTCTCTCTCACCGCCTCTCTCTCTCTCACCGCCCCTCTCTCTCTCTCCACTCCTCTCGCTCTCACCGCCTCTCTCTCACTGCCTCTCTCTCTCCGCCTCTCTCTCTCTCTCCACCCCTCTCTCTCTCACCGCCTCTCTCTCACCGTCCCTCTCTCTCTCTCTCACCGCCTCTCTCTCTCTCTCCGCCCCTCTCTCTCTCTCTCTCACCGTCTCTCTCTCTCCCCGCCACTCTCTCACCCCGCTCCTCACTCTCTCTCTCTCTCACCGCCTCTCTCTCTCTCTCACCGCCCCTCTCTCTCTCTCTCTCCGCCCCTCTCTCTCTCTCTCTCCGCCCCTCTCTCTCTCTCTCACCGCCCCTCTCTCTCTCTCTCACCGCCCCTCTCTCTCTCTCACCGCCCCTCTCTCTCTCTCTCTCCGCCCCTCTCTCTCTCTCTCACCGCCTCTCTCTCTCTCTCACCGCCCCTCTCTCTCTCTCTCACCGCCTCTCTCTCACTGCCTCTCTCTCTCCGCCCCTCTCTCTCTCTCCACCCCTCTCTCTCTCACCGCCTCTCTCTCACCGTCCCTCTCTCTCTCTCTCTCACCGCCTCTCTCTCTCCGCCCCTCTCTCTCTCTCTCTCTCACCGTCTCTCTCTCTCCCCGCCACTCTCTCACCCCGCTCCTCTCTCTCTCTCTCTCACCCCGCTCCTCTCTCTCTCTCTCTCTCACCGCCTCTCTCTCTCACCGCCTCTCTCTCTCACCGCCTCTCTCTCTCTCTCACCGCCTCTCTCTCTCTCTCTCCGCCCCTCTCTCTCTCTCCACCCCTCTCTCTCTCACCGCCTCTCTCTCACCGTCCCTCTCTCTCTCTCTCTCACCGCCTCTCTCTCTCCGCCCCTCTCTCTCTCTCTCTCTCACCGTCTCTCTCTCTCCCCGCCACTCTCTCACCCCGCTCCTCTCTCTCTCTCTCTCACCCCGCTCCTCTCTCTCTCTCTCTCTCACCGCCTCTCTCTCTCACCGCCTCTCTCTCTCACCGCCTCTCTCTCTCTCTCACCGCCTCTCTCTCTCTCTCACCGTCTCTCTCTCTCTCTCTCACCGCCACTCTCTCTCTCTCACCGCCTATCTCTCTCTCTCTCACCGCCTCTCTCTCACTGCCTCTCTCTCTCCGCCCCTCTCTCTCTCACCGCCTCTCTCTCACCGTCCCTCCCTCTCTCTCTCTCACCGCCTCTCTCTCTCTCTCTCTCTCTCTCTCACCGCCTCTCTTCTCTCTCTCACCGCCCCTCTCTCTCTCTCACCGCCTCTCTCTCTCTCTCACCGTCTCTCTCTCTCTCTCTCCGCCACTCTCTCTCTCTCTCTCTCACCGTCTCTCTCTCTCTCACCGCCCCTCTCTCTCTCACCCCGCTCCTCTCTCTCTCTCTCTCTCTCTCCACTCTCTCTCTCTCTCTCTCTCTCACCGTCTCTCTCACCGCCCCTCTCTCTCTCTCTCACCGCCTCTCTCTCTCTCACCGCCCCTCTCTCTCTCTCTCTCTCTCACCGCCCCTCTCTCTCTCTCTCTCTCTCTCACCGCCCCTCTCTCTCTCTCTCTCACCGCCTCTCTCTCTCTCTCACCGCCCCTCTCTCTCTCTCCCCGCCCCTCTCTCTCTCTCACCGCCTCTCTCTCTCTCACCGCCTCTCTCTCTCTCTCTCCGCCCCTCTCTCTCTCTCTCTCACCGTCTCTCTCTCTCTCTCCGCCCGTCTCTCTCTCTCTCACCGCCTCTCTCTCTCTCCGCCCCTCTCTCTCTCTCCGCCCCTCTCTCTCTCTCCGCCCCTCTCTCTCTCTCTCTCCGCCCCTCTCTCTCACTCTCACCGCCTCGCTCTCTCTCTCTCTCTCTCTCTCACCCCGCTCCTCTCTCTCTCTCTCTCACCGCCCCTCTCTCTCTCTCTCACCGCCCCTCTCTCTCTCTCCCCGCCCCTCTCTCTCTCTCTCTCACCGCCTCTCTCTCTCTCTCACCGCCCCTCTCTCTCTCACCGCCCCTCTCTCTCTCTCTCACCGCCCCTCTCTCTCTCTCTCACCGCCTCTCTCTCTCTCTCTCACCGCCCCTCTCTCTCTCTCACCGCCTCTCTCTCTCCGCCCCTCTCTCTCTCTCACCGCCCCTCTCTCTCTCTCACCGCCCCTCTCTCTCTCTCTCTCACCGCCCCTCTCTCTCTCTCCCCGCCCCTCTCTCTCTCTCTCTCACCGCCTCTCTCTCTCTCTCACCGCCTCTCTCTCTCTCTCACCGCCCCTCTCTCTCTCTCTCACCGCCACTCTCTCTCTCTCACCGCCTCTCTCTCTCTCTCTCACTGCCTCTCTCTCTCTCTCTCTCTCACCGCCTCTCTCTCTCACCGCCTCTCTCTCTCTCTCACCGCCTCTCTCTCTCACCGCCTCTCTCTCTCTCTCACCGCCTCTCTCTCTCTCTCACCGCCTCTCTCTCGCCGCCCCTCTCTCTCTCTCTCACCGTCACTCTCTCTCTCTCACCGCCTCTCTCTCTCCCTCTCACCGCCACTCTCTCTCTCTCACCGCCTCTCTCTCTCTCACCGCCTCTCTCTCTCTCTCACCGCCTCTCACTCTCTCTCTCCGCCTCTCTCTCTCTCTCACCGCCTCTCTCTCTCTCTCTCTCTCACCGCCTCTCTCTCTCTTCCGCCCCTCTCTCTCTCTCTCACCGCCCCTCTCTCTCTCTCTCACCGCCTCTCTCTCTCTCTCCGCCCCTCTCTCTCTCTCACCGCCTCTCTCTCTCCGCCCCCCTCTCTCTCTCACCGCCCCTCTCTCTCTCTCACCGCCCCCTCTCTCTCCGCCCCTCTCTCTCACTGCCTCGCTCTCTCTCTCTCTCTCTCTCACCGCCTCGCTCTCTCTCTCTCACCGCCTCACTCTCTCTCTCACCGCCTCTCTCTCTCTCTCTCGCTCACCGCCTCGCTCTCTCTCTCTCTCTCTCTCTCTCACCGCCTCTCTCTCACCGCCTCTCTCTCACCGCCTCTCTCTCTCTCACCGCCTCTCTCTCTCTCACCGTTTCTGTCTCTCTCTCACCGCCCCTCTCTCTCTCTCCACTCCTCTCGCTCTCACCGCCTCTCTCTCACTGCCTCTCTCTCTCCGCCCCTCTCTCTCTCTCCACCCCTCTCTCTCTCACCGCCTCTCTCTCACCGTCCGTCTCTCTCTCTCTCACCGCCTCTGTCTCTCTCTCCGCCCCTCTCTCTCTCTCTCTCTCTCACTGCCACTCTCTCACCCCGCTCCTCTCTCTCTCTCTCTCTCACCGCCTCTCTCTCTCTCTCACCGCCCCTCTATCTCTCTCTCTCCGCCTCTCTCTCTCTCTCTCCGCCCCTCTCTCTCTCTCTCTCACCGTCTCTCTCTCTCTCTCCGCCCGTCTCTCTCTCTCTCACCGCCTCTCTCTCTCTCCGCCCCTCTCTCTCTCTCCGCCCCTCTCTCTCTCTCCGCCCCTCTCTCTCTCTCTCTCCGCCCCTCTCTCTCACTCTCACCGCCTCGCTCTCTCTCTCTCTCTCTCTCTCACCCCGCTCCTCTCTCTCTCTCTCTCACCGCCCCTCTCTCTCTCTCTCACCGCCCCTCTCTCTCTCTCCCCGCCCCTCTCTCTCTCTCTCTCACCGCCTCTCTCTCTCTCTCACCGCCCCTCTCTCTCTCACCGCCCCTCTCTCTCTCTCTCACCGCCCCTCTCTCTCTCTCTCACCGCCTCTCTCTCTCTCTCTCCGCCCCTCTCTCTCTCTCACCGCCTCTCTCTCTCCGCCCCTCTCTCTCTCTCACCGCCCCTCTCTCTCTCTCACCGCCCCTCTCTCTCTCTCTCTCACCGCCCCTCTCTCTCTCTCCCCGCCCCTCTCTCTCTCTCTCTCACCGCCTCTCTCTCTCTCTCACCGCCTCTCTCTCTCTCTCACCGCCCCTCTCTCTCTCTCTCACCGCCACTCTCTCTCTCTCACCGCCTCTCTCTCTCTCTCTCACTGCCTCTCTCTCTCTCTCTCTCACCGCCTCTCTCTCTCACCGCCTCTCTCTCTCTCTCACCGCCTCTCTCTCTCACCGCCTCTCTCTCTCTCTCACCGCCTCTCTCTCTCTCTCACCGCCTCTCTCTCGCCGCCCCTCTCTCTCTCTCTCACCGTCACTCTCTCTCTCTCACCGCCTCTCTCTCTCCCTCTCACCGCCACTCTCTCTCTCTCACCGCCTCTCTCTCTCTCACCGCCTCTCTCTCTCTCTCACCGCCTCTCACTCTCTCTCTCCGCCTCTCTCTCTCTCTCACCGCCTCTCTCTCTCTCTCTCTCTCACCGCCTCTCTCTCTCTTCCGCCCCTCTCTCTCTCTCTCACCGCCCCTCTCTCTCTCTCTCACCGCCTCTCTCTCTCTCTCCGCCCCTCTCTCTCTCTCACCGCCTCTCTCTCTCCGCCCCCCTCTCTCTCTCACCGCCCCTCTCTCTCTCTCACCGCCCCCTCTCTCTCCGCCCCTCTCTCTCACTGCCTCGCTCTCTCTCTCTCTCTCTCTCACCGCCTCGCTCTCTCTCTCTCACCGCCTCACTCTCTCTCTCACCGCCTCTCTCTCTCTCTCTCGCTCACCGCCTCGCTCTCTCTCTCTCTCTCTCTCTCTCACCGCCTCTCTCTCACCGCCTCTCTCTCACCGCCTCTCTCTCTCTCACCGCCTCTCTCTCTCTCACCGTTTCTGTCTCTCTCTCACCGCCCCTCTCTCTCTCTCCACTCCTCTCGCTCTCACCGCCTCTCTCTCACTGCCTCTCTCTCTCCGCCCCTCTCTCTCTCTCCACCCCTCTCTCTCTCACCGCCTCTCTCTCACCGTCCGTCTCTCTCTCTCTCACCGCCTCTGTCTCTCTCTCCGCCCCTCTCTCTCTCTCTCTCTCTCACTGCCACTCTCTCACCCCGCTCCTCTCTCTCTCTCTCTCTCACCGCCTCTCTCTCTCTCTCACCGCCCCTCTATCTCTCTCTCTCCGCCCCTCTCTCTCTCTCTCACCGCCCCTCTCTCTCTCTCTCACCGCCCCTCTCTCTCTCTCTCTCTCCGCCCCTCTCTCTCTCTCTCACCGCCTCTCTCTCTCTCTCACCGCCGCTCTCTCTCTCTCTCACCGCCTCTCTCTCTCCGCCCCTCTCTCTCTCTCCACCCCTCTCTCTCTCACCGCCTCTCTCTCACCGTCCCTCTCTCTCTCTCTCTCACCGCCTCTCTCTCTCCGCCCCTCTCTCTCTCTCTCTCTCACCGTCACTCTCTCACCCCGCTCCTCTCTCTCTCTCTCACCCCGCTCCTCTCTCTCTCTCTCTCTCACCGCCTCTCTCTCTCACCGCCTCTCTCTCTCACCGCCTCTCTCTCTCTCTCTCCGCCCCTCTCTCTCTCTCCACCCCTCTCTCTCTCCCCGCCTCTCTCTCACCGTCCCTCTCTATCTCTCTCTCTCACCGCCTCTCTCTCTCCGCCCCTCTCTCTCTCTCTCTCTCACCGCCTCTCTCTCACCGTCCCTCTCTCTCTCTCTCTCACCGCCTCTCTCTCTCCGCCCCTCTCTCTCTCTCTCTCTCACCGTCTCTCTCTCTCCCCGCCACTCTCTCACCCCGCTCCTCTCTCTCTCTCTCTCACCCCGCTCCTCTCTCTCTCTCTCTCTCACCGCCTCTCTCTCTCACCGCCTCCCTCTCTCACCGCCTCTCTCTCTCTCTCACCGCCTCTCTCTCTCTCTCACCGTCTCTCTCTCTCTCTCTCACCGCCACTCTCTCTCTCTCACCGCCTATCTCTCTCTCTCTCACCGCCTCTCTCTCACTGCCTCTCTCTCTCCGCCCCTCTCTCTCTCACCGTCCCTCCCTCTCTCTCTCTCACCGCCTCTCTCTCTCCGCCCCTCTCTCTCTCTCTCTCTCACCGTCTCTCTCTCTCTCTCTCTCTCTCTCTCACCGCCTCTCTTCTCTCTCTCACCGCCCCTCTCTCTCTCTCACCGCCTCTCTCTCTCTCTCACCGTCTCTCTCTCTCTCTCTCCGCCACTCTCTCTCTCTCTCTCTCTCTCTCTCACGGTCTCTCTCTCTCTCACCGCCCCTCTCTCTCTCTCACCGCCCCTCTCTCTCTCACCCCGCTCCTCTCTCTCTCTCTCTCTCTCTCCGCCACTCTCTCTCTCTCTCTCACCGTCTCTCTCTCTCTCACCGCCCCTCTCTCTCTCTCACCGCCCCTCTCTCTCTCTCCCCGCCCCTCTCTCTCTCTCTCACCGCCTCTCTCTCTCTCACCGCCCCTCTCTCTCTCTCTCTCTCTCACCGCCCCTCTCTCTCTCTCTCTCTCACCGCCCCCTCTCTCTCTCTCTCTCTCACCGCCCCTCTCTCTCTCTCTCTCACCGCCTCTCTCTCTCTCTCACCGCCCCTCTCTCTCTCTCCCCGCCCCTCTCTCTCTCTCTCTCACCGCCTCTCTCTCTCTCTCTCACCGCCTCTCTCTCTCTCACCGCCCCTCTCTCTCTCTCCACTCCTCTCGCTCTCACCGCCTCTCTCTCACTGCCTCTCTCTCTCCGCCTCTCTCTCTCTCTCCACCCCTCTCTCTCTCACCGCCTCTCTCTCACCGTCCCTCTCTCTCTCTCTCACCGCCTCTCTCTCTCTCTCCGCCCCTCTCTCTCTCTCTCTCACCGTCTCTCTCTCTCCCCGCCACTCTCTCACCCCGCTCCTCACTCTCTCTCTCTCTCACCGCCTCTCTCTCTCTCTCACCGCCCCTCTCTCTCTCTCTCTCCGCCCCTCTCTCTCTCTCTCTCCGCCCCTCTCTCTCTCTCTCACCGCCCCTCTCTCTCTCTCTCACCGCCCCTCTCTCTCTCTCACCGCCCCTCTCTCTCTCTCTCTCCGCCCCTCTCTCTCTCTCTCACCGCCTCTCTCTCTCTCTCACCGCCCCTCTCTCTCTCTCTCACCGCCTCTCTCTCACTGCCTCTCTCTCTCCGCCCCTCTCTCTCTCTCCACCCCTCTCTCTCTCACCGCCTCTCTCTCACCGTCCCTCTCTCTCTCTCTCTCACCGCCTCTCTCTCTCCGCCCCTCTCTCTCTCTCTCTCTCACCGTCTCTCTCTCTCCCCGCCACTCTCTCACCCCGCTCCTCTCTCTCTCTCTCTCACCCCGCTCCTCTCTCTCTCTCTCTCTCACCGCCTCTCTCTCTCACCGCCTCTCTCTCTCACCGCCTCTCTCTCTCTCTCACCGCCTCTCTCTCTCTCTCTCCGCCCCTCTCTCTCTCTCCACCCCTCTCTCTCTCACCGCCTCTCTCTCACCGTCCCTCTCTCTCTCTCTCTCACCGCCTCTCTCTCTCCGCCCCTCTCTCTCTCTCTCTCTCACCGTCTCTCTCTCTCCCCGCCACTCTCTCACCCCGCTCCTCTCTCTCTCTCTCTCACCCCGCTCCTCTCTCTCTCTCTCTCTCACCGCCTCTCTCTCTCACCGCCTCTCTCTCTCACCGCCTCTCTCTCTCTCTCACCGCCTCTCTCTCTCTCTCACCGTCTCTCTCTCTCTCTCTCACCGCCACTCTCTCTCTCTCACCGCCTATCTCTCTCTCTCTCACCGCCTCTCTCTCACTGCCTCTCTCTCTCCGCCCCTCTCTCTCTCACCGCCTCTCTCTCACCGTCCCTCCCTCTCTCTCTCTCACCGCCTCTCTCTCTCTCTCTCTCTCTCTCTCACCGCCTCTCTTCTCTCTCTCACCGCCCCTCTCTCTCTCTCACCGCCTCTCTCTCTCTCTCACCGTCTCTCTCTCTCTCTCTCCGCCACTCTCTCTCTCTCTCTCTCACCGTCTCTCTCTCTCTCACCGCCCCTCTCTCTCTCACCCCGCTCCTCTCTCTCTCTCTCTCTCTCCGCCACTCTCTCTCTCTCTCTCTCTCTCACCGTCTCTCTCTCTCTCACCGCCCCTCTCTCTCTCTCACCGCCCCTCTCTCTCTCTCTCACCGCCTCTCTCTCTCTCACCGCCCCTCTCTCTCTCTCTCTCTCTCACCGCCCCTCTCTCTCTCTCTCTCTCTCTCACCGCCCCTCTCTCTCTCTCTCTCACCGCCTCTCTCTCTCTCTCACCGCCCCTCTCTCTCTCTCCCCGCCCCTCTCTCTCTCTCACCGCCTCTCTCTCTCTCACCGCCTCTCTCTCTCTCTCTCCGCCCCTCTCTCTCTCTCTCTCACCGTCTCTCTCTCTCTCTCCGCCCGTCTCTCTCTCTCTCACCGCCTCTCTCTCTCTCCGCCCCTCTCTCTCTCTCCGCCCCTCTCTCTCTCTCCGCCCCTCTCTCTCTCTCTCTCCGCCCCTCTCTCTCACTCTCACCGCCTCGCTCTCTCTCTCTCTCTCTCTCTCACCCCGCTCCTCTCTCTCTCTCTCTCACCGCCCCTCTCTCTCTCTCTCACCGCCTCTCTCTCTCTCTCACCGTCTCTCTCTCTCACCGTCTCTGTCTCTCTCTCACTGCCTCTCTCTCTCCGCCCCTCTCTCTCTCTCTCCGCCTCTCTCTCTCTCTCACCGCCTCTCTCTCTCTCTCTCTCTCACCGCCTCTCTCTCTCTCTCTCACCGCCCCTCTCTCTCTCACCGCCCTCTCTCTCTCACCGCCTCTCTCTCTCACCGCCTCTCTCTCTCTCTCACCGCCCCTCTCTCTCTCACCGCCCCTCTCTCTCTCACCGCCCCTCTCTCTCTCTCTCACCGCCCCTCTCTCTCTCTCTCACCGCCTCTCTCTCTCTCTCTCCGCCCCTCTCTCTCTCTCACCGCCTCTCTCTCTCCGCCCCTCTCTCTCTCTCACCGCCCCTCTCTCTCTCTCACCGCCCCTCTCTCTCTCTCTCTCTCTCTCACCGCCCCTCTCTCTCTCTCCCCGCCCCTCTCTCTCTCTCTCTCACCGCCTCTCTCTCTCTCTCACCGCCCCTCTCTCTCTCACCGCCCCTCTCTCTCTCTCTCTCACCGCCCCTCTCTCTCTCTCTCACCGCCTCTCTCTCTCTCTCTCCGCCCCTCTCTCTCTCTCACCGCCTCTCTCTCTCCGCCCCTCTCTCTCTCTCACCGCCCCTCTCTCTCACTCTCACTGCCTCGCTCTCTCTCTCTCTCTCTCTCTCACCGCCTCGCTCTCTCTCTCTCACCGCCTCACTCTCTCTCTCACCGCCTCTCTCTCTCTCTCTCTCGCTCACCGCCTCGCTCTCTCTCTCTCTCTCTCTCTCACCGCCTCTCTCTCTCTCTCTCCGCCCCTCTCTCTCTCTCTCACCGCCTCTCTCTCTCTCTCTCTCACCGCCCCTCTCTCTCTCTCCACTCCTCTCTCTCTCACCACCTCTCTCTCACTGCCTCTCTCTCTCCACCCCTCTCTCTCTCACCGCCTCTCTCTCACCGTCCCTCTCTCTCTCTCTCTCCGCCCCTCTCTCTCTCTCTCTCACCGGCTCTCTCTCTCCCCGCCACTCTCTCACCCCACTCCTCTCTCTCTCTCTCTCACCGCCTCTCTCTCTCTCTCACCGCCCCTCTCTCTCTCTCTCTCCGCCCCTCTCTCTCTCTCTCACCGCCTCTCTCTCTCTCTCACCGCCCCTCTCTCTCTCTCTCACCGCCTCTCTCTCTCCGCCCCTCTCTCTCTCTCCACCCCTCTCTCTCTCACCGCCTCTCTCTCACCGTCCCTCTCTCTCTCTCTCTCACCGTCTCTCTCTATCCCCGCCACTCTCTCACCCCGCTCCTCTCTCTCTCTCTCTCACCGTCTCTGTCTCTCTCTCACTGCCTCTCTCTCTCCCCGCTCCTCTCTCTCTCACCGCCTCTCTCTCACCGTCCCTCTCTCACCGCCTCTCTCTCTCTCTCCGCCCCTCTCTCTCTCTCTCTCACCGCCTCTCTCTCTCTCTTTCTCTCACCGCCTCTCTCTCTCTCTCTCTCTCACCGCCTCTCTCTCTCTCTCTCTCACCGCCTCTCTCTCACCGTCCCTCTCTCTCTCTCTCACCGCCTCTCTCTCTCTCTCTCTCACCGTCCCTCTCTCTCTCTCTCTCACCGCCTCTCTCTCTCTCACCGCCCCTCTCTCTCTCTCTCTCTCTCACCGTCCCTCTCTCTCTCTCTCTCACCGCCTCTCTCTCTCTCACCGCCTCTCTCTCTCTCTCTCTCACCGCCACTCTCTCACCCCGCTCCTCTCTCTCTCTCTCTCTCTCCGCCCCTCTCTCTCTCTCACCGCCCCTCTCTCTCTCTCTCTCTCTCTCACCGCCCCTCTCTCTCTCTCCCCGCCCCTCTCTCTCTCTCTCTCACCGCCTCTCTCTCTCTCACCGCCCCTCTCTCTCTCTCTCTCTCACCGCCTCTCTCTCTCTCACCGCCTCTCTCTCTCTCTCTCCGCCTCTCTCTCTCTCACCGCCCCTCTCTCTCTCTCTCTCTCTCTCACCGCCTCTCTCTCTCTCTCTCACCGCCTCTCTCTCTCTCACCGCCCCTCTCTCTCTCTCTCTCTCTCACCGCCTCTCTCTCTCTCTCTCACCGCCTCTCTCTCTCTCTCCGCCCCTCTCTCTCTCACCGCCTCTCTCTCTCTCTCTCCGCCCCTCTCTCTCTCTCTCTCACCGCCTCTCTCTCTCTCTCTCCGCCCCTCTCTCTCTCTCTCTCCGCCCCTCTCTCTCTCTCTCCGCCCCTCTCTCTCTCTCACCGCCCCTCTCTCTCTCTCTCTCTCTCTCACCGCCCCTCTCTCTCTCTCCCCGCCCCTCTCTCTCTCTCTCTCACCGCCTCTCTCTCTCTCACCGCCCCTCTCTCTCTCTCTCTCTCACCGCCTCTCTCTCTCTCACCGCCTCTCTCTCTCTCACCGCCTCTCTCTCTCTCTCTCTCCGCCTCTCTCTCTCTCACCGCCCCTCTCTCTCTCTCTCTCTCTCTCACCGCCTCTCTCTCTCTCTCTCACCGCCTCTCTCTCTCTCACCGCCCCTCTCTCTCTCTCTCTCTCTCACCGCCTCTCTCTCTCTCTCTCACCGCCTCTCTCTCTCTCTCCGCCCCTCTCTCTCTCACCGCCTCTCTCTCTCCGCCCCTCTCTCTCTCTCTCTCACCGCCTCTCTCTCTCTCTCTCCGCCCCTCTCTCTCTCTCTCTCCGCCCCTCTCTCTCTCTCTCCGCCCCTCTCTCTCTCTCACCGTCTCTCTCTCTCTCCGCCCGTCTCTCTCTCCGCCCCTCTCTCTCACCGCCTCGCTCTCTCTCACCGCCTCTCTCTCTCACCGCCTCTCTCTCTCTCTCACCGCCTCTCTCTCTCTCTCCGCCCCTCTCTCTCTCTCCGCCCCTCTCTCTCTCTCCGCCCCTCTCTCTCTCTCTGCCCCTCTCTCTCTCACCGACTCTCTCTCTCTCTCCGCCTCTCTCTCTCTCACCCCGCCCCTCTCTCTCTCTCTCTCTCTCACCGCCCCTCTCTCTCTCACCCCGCCCCTTTCTCTCTCACCGCCCCCCTCTCTCTCTCTCCGCCCCTCTCTCTCTTTGTCACCGCCTCTCTCTCTCACCGCCCCTCTCTTTCTCCCTCTTCCTCTCTCTCAAACTATCTCTCCCTCTCCCTGTATCCCCCTTCATCTCTCAGTCTCTCTCTTCCCCAGGATTCTCCTTTTCTTTTTTTGTATTCTTGGAATTTCAATCAATGTCTTGCCCTCACTCTCTTGTTCATACTCTGGTGTTGCATAACCACAGACGCTAACGGCAGGCCCTGTACTTGCAGGCCCAGTAACCATTGCCCCTTCACCAGTGACCCCTATTCCCCTTCCTCCCAGTGCACAAAGTGAAACCCAATGTACACCTCTTACGAAAACCCGACTGGCAGGTCCATGACCCTCAAAGACGGAGATCTGCCTCTGTTGCCCACTGTCTACCCACATCTTGAGCAACCCTAACTGCCCTCACTGCCACCCTCTCATTTGCTGCCTGGGAGACACGTTGGGAGGCAGGAGCAATGGATGCCCGGGTCATGGTACAAATCGAGGCTGAGAATTGAAAGCCCGTGGGCTAGAATGTGCCAGCAACCCCTCAATTCGGCCGCCTGTGATGGAACGGGGAGGACCAAACAATCATCGCCTCGTTTGACTCTTCTGGTCTGTCACACAGTCTCAGTTACTTAATCTGCTGTACAGCACCATCCCCCACAGGGTTCAAAGGGTTAAATGACAAATACAGGTTGCTCCGTTTAGACTGGCATTCCCATCGAGTCCAGAAGGCGATTGAGCTGATGGAAATTAGAGCAACTCGATACGAGAGGTTGCCTCCTCCATCTTGTGGTGACAGCACAGAACAAAGGTTTCTCGCCCCGCCTCGCCCCCAGAAAGCCTCTGAGGCCGCAAAAATTCAAAGCTAAGATTGGTCAGGGGTTTTTAAACTCAGAGGCAGAAAGGATTACAGAATCAATGTGGGTGAGGATAAGGTGCAAATCAGCTGGATGTTACTGAATAGTAATTCGGGCTCGAGGAGGGACTGAATGGGCCTCCTCCTGTTCCTGTGCAACAGGCTTGAGAGGGGCTGAATGGGCCACCTCCTGTTCCTGTGTAACAGGCTCGAGGGGCTGAATTGGCCACCTCCTGTTCCTGTGTAACAGGCTTGAGAGGGGCTGAATGGGCCACCCACTGTTCCTGTGTAACAGGCTCGAGAGGGGCTGAATGGGCCTCCTCCTGTTCCTGTGTAACCGGCTTGAGAGGGGCTGAATGGGCCACCTCCTGTTCCTGTGTAACCGGCTTGAGAGGGGCTGAATGGGCCACCTCCTGTTCCTGTGTAACAGGCTTGAGAGGGGCTGAATGGGCCACCTCCTGTTCCTGTGTAACAGGACCGAGAGGGGCTGAATGGGTCACCTCCTGTTCCTGTGTAACAGGCTCGAGGGGGGCTGAATGGGCCTCCTCCTGTTCCTGTGTAACAGGCTCGAGGGGGGCTGAATGGGCCTCCTCCTGTTCCTGTGTAACAGGCTTGAGAGGGGCTGAATGGGCCTCCTCCTGTTCCTGTGTAACCGGCTTGAGAGGGGCTGAATGGGCCACCTCCTGTTCCTGTGTAACAGGCTTGAGAGGGGCTGAATGGGCCACCTCCTGTTCCTGTGTAACAGGACCGAGAGGGGCTGAATGGGTCACCTCCTGTTCCTGTGTAACAGGCTCGAGGGGGGCTGAATGGGCCTCCTCCTGTTCCTGTGTAACAGGCTCGAGGGGGGCTGAATGGGCCTCCTCCTGTTCCTGTGTAATAGGCATGAGAGGGGCTGAATGGGCCACCTCCTGTTCCTGTGTAACAGGACCGAGAGGGGCTGAATGGGTCACCTCCTGTTCCTGTGCAACAGGCTCGAGAGGGGCTGAATGGGCCTCCTCCTGTTCCTGTGTAACAGGCTCGAGGGGGGCTGAATGGGCCTCCTCCTGTTCCTGTGTAATAGACTCGAGGGGCTGAATGGGCCTCCTCCTGTTCCTGTGTAATAGGCTTGAGAGGGGTTGAATGGGCCTCCTCCTGTTCCTGTGTAATAGGCTCGAAAGGGGCTGAATGGGCCTCCTCCTGTTCCTGTGTAATAGGCTCGAGGGGCTGAATGGGCCTCCTCCTGTTCCTGTGTAATAGGCTTGAGAGGGGTTGAATGGGCCTCCTCCTGTTCCTGTGTAATAGGCTCGAAAGGGGCTGAATGGGCCTCCTCCTGTTCCTGTGTAACAGGCTCGAGGGGCTGAATGGGCCTCCTCCTGTTCCTGTGTAATAGGCCCGAGAGGGGTTGAATGGGCCTCTTTGTGTCTTAGATTGCCCCCCTCTGTGCGGTTAATGTGCCTCGGTCGGTCAGTGCCCTGTGTAATGTGCAGCCATCCAGTGCATGGTTCCTACCCTTTGTATGAGTTCCCCAACCATTCCAGTCCATGAACCATTCGACTCGGGGGCTCCATACAGTCCATCTTCCACCAGCTTGATCTTAAAGTTAAACTTTAGGATGTCGCCTAACTCCTTCAGCATATCGACACAAAACCCCTCGTATCGATCATTCTCCGTCAATTCCTGAAAGTTGCGTTTCCTCATCACGTACGGATTTTCCTGTGAGGACAGAAGCCCAGAGTCACCACCCAGGTTCACACCTTCACTCTCACCCTCCCCGATTCACACCTTCACTCTCACCCCCCGATTCACACCTTCACTCTCACTCCCCGATTCACAGCTTCACTCTCACACTCCCCGATTCACACCTTCACTCTCACTCCCCGATTCACACCTCCACTCACACTCCCCGATTAACACCTTCACTCTCACTCACCGATTCACACCTCCACTCTCACACTCCCCGATTCACACCTTCACTCTCACTCCCCGATTCACACCTCCACTCTCACTCCCCGATTCACACCTCCACTCTCACACTCCACGATTCACACCTCCACTCTCATACTTCACGATTCACACCTCCACTCTCACACTCCGCGATTCACACCTCCACTCTCACACTCCGCGATCCACACCTCCACTCTCACACTCCGCGATTCACACCTCCACTCTCATACTCCACGATTCACACCTCCACTCTCACACTCCGCGATCCACACCTCCACTCTCACACTCCCCGATTCACACCTTCACTCTCACTCCCCGATTCACACCTCCACTCTCACACTCCGCGCTTCACACCTCCACTCACACTCCCCGATTCACACCTCCACTCTCACACTCCGCGATTCACACCGCCACTCTCACTCCCCGATTCACACCTCCACTCTCACACTCCGCGATTCACACCTCCACTCTCACACTCCCCAATTCACACCTTCACTCTCACACTTCCCGATTCACACCTCCACTCTCACTCCCCGATTCACACCTCCACTCTCACACTCCGCGATTCACACCTCCACTCTCATACTCCCCGATTCACACCTTCACTCACACTCCCCGATTAACACCTTCACTCACACTCCCCGATTCACACCTTCACTCTCACACTCCCCGATTCACACCTCCACTCTCACACTCCCCGATTCACACTCCCCGATTCACACCTCTATTCACACTCCCCGATTAACACCTTCACTCTCACTCCCCGATTCACACCTCCACTCTCACTCCCCGATTCACACCTCCACTCTCACACTCCGCGATTCACACTTCCACTCTCACACTCCACGATTCACACCTCCACTCTCACACTCCCCGATTCACACCTCCACTCTCACTCCCCGATTCACACCTTCACTCTCACACTCCGCGATTCACACCTCCACTCTCATACTCCACGATTCACACCTCCACTCTCACACTCCGCGATCAACACCTCCACTCTCACACTCCCCGATTCACACCTTCACTCTCACTCCCCGATTCACACCTCCACTCTCACACTCCCCGATTCACACCTCCACTCTCACTCCCCGATTCACACCTCCACTCTCACACTCCGCGATTCACACCTCCACTCTCACACTCCGCGATTCACACCTCCACTCTCACACTCCCCAATTCACACCTTCACTCTCACACTTCCCGATTCACACCTCCACTCTCACTCCCCGATTCACACCTCCACTCTCACACTCCGCGATTCACACCTCCACTCTCATACTCCCCGATTCACACCTTCACTCACACTCCCCGATTCACACCTTCACTCTCACACTTCCCGATTCACACCTCCACTCTCACACTCCCCGATTCACACTCCCCGATTCACACCTCCACTCTCACTCCCCGATTCACACCTCCACTCTCACACTCCGCGATTCATGCCTCCACTCACACTCCCCGATTAACACCTTCACTCACACTCCCCGATTCACACCTTCACTCACACTCCCCGATCCACACCTCCACTCTCACACTCCCCGATTCACACCTCCACTCTCATACTCCCCGATTCACACCTCCACTCTCACTCCCCGATTAACACCTCCACTCTCACACTCCGCGATTCACCCCTCCACTCACACTCCCCGATTAACACCTTCACTCACACTCCCCGATCCACACCTCCACTCTCACACTCCCCGATTCACACCTTCACTCACACTCCCCGATTCACACCTCCACTCTCATACTCCCCGATTCACACCTCCACTCTCACTCCCCGATTAACACCTTCACTCACACTCCCCGATTCACACCTCCACTCTCACTCCCCGATTCACACCTCCACTCTCACACTCCGCGATTCATGCCTCCACTCACACTCCCCGATTAACACCTTCACTCACACGCCCCGATTCACACCTTCACTCTCACTCCCCGATTCACACCTCCACTCTCGCACTCCGCGATTCACCCCTCCACTCACACTCCCCGATTAACACCTTCACTCACACTCCTCGATTCACACCTCCACTCTCACACTCCCCGATTGACACCTTCACTCTCACTCCCCGATTAACACCTTCACTCACACTCCCCGATTCACACCTCCACTCTCACACTCCCCGATTCACACCTTCATTCTCACACTCCCCGATTCACACCTCCACTCTCACACTCCGCGATTCACACCTTCACTCACACTCCCCGATTCACACCGCCACTCTCATACTCCCCGATTCACACCTCCACTCTCACTCCCCGATTAACACCTTCACTCACACTCCCCGATTCACACCTTCACTCTCACACTCCCCGATTCACACCTCCACTCTCACACTCCCCGATTCACACCTCCACTCACACTCCCCGAATCACACCTCCACTCTCACTCCCCGATTCACACCTCCACTCTCACACTCCGCGATTCATGCCTCCACTCACACTCCCCGATTCACGCCACCACTCTCACATTCCCCGATTCACACCTCCACTCTCACACTCCCCGATTCACACCTCCATTCTCACACTCCCCGATTCACACCTCCACTCTCACACTCCCCGATTCACACCTCCACTCTCACACCCCCCCGATTCACACCTCCACTCTCACACTCCCCGATTCACGCCACCACTCTCACACTCCCCGATTCACACCTCCACTCTCACACTCCCCGATTCACACCTCCACTCTCACACTCCCCGATTCACACCTCCACTCTCACACTCCCCGATTCACACCTCCACTCTCACACTCCCCGATTCACCCCTCCACTCTCACACTCCCCGATTCACACTTCCACTCTCACACTCCCGGATTCACACCTCCACTCTCACACTCTCCGATTCACACCTCCACTCTCACACTCCCCGATTCACACCTCCACTCTCACACTCCCCGATTCTCACCTCCACTCTCACACTCCCCGATTCACACCTCCATTCTCACACTCCCCGATTCACACCTCCACTCTCACTCCCCGATTCACACGTCCACTCTCACACTCCCCGATTCACGCCTCCACTCTCACACTCCCCGATTCACACCTCCACTCTCACACTCCCCTATTCACGCCTCCACTCTCACACTCCCCAATTCACACCTCCACTCTCACACTCCACGATTCACGCCACCACTCTCACATTCCCCGATTCACACCTCCACTCTCACACTCCCCGATTCACACCTCCACTCTCACACTCCCCGATTCACACCTCCACTCTCACACTCCCCGATTCACCCCTCCATTCTCACACTCCCCGATTCACACCTCCACTCTCACTCCCCGATTCACACGTCCACTCTCACACTCCCCAATTCACACTTCCACTCTCACACTCCCGGATTCACACCTCCACTCTCACACTCCCCGATTCACACCTCCACTCTCACACTCCCCGATTCACACCTCCACTCTCACACTCCCCGATTCTCACCTCCACTCTCACACTCCCCCGATTCACACCTCCATTCTCACACTCCCCGATTCACGCCTCCACTCTCACATTCCCCGATTCACGCCTCCACTCTCACACTCCCCGATTCACACCTCCACTCTCACACTCCACGATTCACAGTTCCACTCTCACACGCCCCGATTCACACCTCCACTCTCACACTCCCCTATTCACACCTCCACTCTCACACTCACCTATTCACGCCTCCACTCTCACACTCCCCGTTTCACACCTCCACTCTCACACTCTACGATTCACATCTCCACTCTCACACTCTACGATTCACATCTCCACTCTCACACTCCATGATTCACACCTCCACTCTCACACTCCACGATTCACACCTCCACTCTCACACTCCACGATTCACACCTCCACTCTCACACTCCACGATTCACACCTCCACTCTCACACTCCCCGATTCACACCTCCACTCTCACACTCCCCGATTCACACCTCCACTCTCACACTCCCCGATTCACACCTCCACTCTCACACTCCCCGATTCACGCCACCACTCTCACACTCCCCGATTCACACCTCCACTCTCACACTCCCCGATTCACACCTCCACTCTCACACTCCCCGATTCACACCTCCACTCTCACACTCCCCGATTCACACCTCCACTCTCACACTCCCCGATTCACCCCTCCACTCTCACACTCCCCGATTCACACTTCCACTCTCACACTCCCGGATTCACACCTCCACTCTCACACTCTCCGATTCACACCTCCACTCTCACACTCCCCGATTCACACCTCCACTCTCACACTCCCCGATTCTCACCTCCACTCTCACACTCCCCGATTCACACCTCCATTCTCACACTCCCCGATTCACACCTCCACTCTCACTCCCCGATTCACACGTCCACTCTCACACTCCCCGATTCACGCCTCCACTCTCACACTCCCCGATTCACACCTCCACTCTCACACTCCCCTATTCACGCCTCCACTCTCACACTCCCCAATTCACACCTCCACTCTCACACTCCACGATTCACGCCACCACTCTCACATTCCCCGATTCACACCTCCACTCTCACACTCCCCGATTCACACCTCCACTCTCACACTCCCCGATTCACACCTCCACTCTCACACTCCCCGATTCACCCCTCCATTCTCACACTCCCCGATTCACACCTCCACTCTCACTCCCCGATTCACACGTCCACTCTCACACTCCCCAATTCACACTTCCACTCTCACACTCCCGGATTCACACCTCCACTCTCACACTCCCCGATTCACACCTCCACTCTCACACTCCCCGATTCACACCTCCACTCTCACACTCCCCGATTCTCACCTCCACTCTCACACTCCCCCGATTCACACCTCCATTCTCACACTCCCCGATTCACGCCTCCACTCTCACATTCCCCGATTCACGCCTCCACTCTCACACTCCCCGATTCACACCTCCACTCTCACACTCCACGATTCACAGTTCCACTCTCACACGCCCCGATTCACACCTCCACTCTCACACTCCCCTATTCACACCTCCACTCTCACACTCACCTATTCACGCCTCCACTCTCACACTCCCCGTTTCACACCTCCACTCTCACACTCTACGATTCACATCTCCACTCTCACACTCTACGATTCACATCTCCACTCTCACACTCCATGATTCACACCTCCACTCTCACACTCCACGATTCACACCTCCACTCTCACACTCCACGATTCACACCTCCACTCTCACACTCCACGATTCACACCTCCACTCTCACACTCCCCGATTCACACCTCCACTCTCACACTCCCCGATTCACACCTCCACTCTCACACTCCCCGATTCACACCTCCACTCTCACACCCCCCGATTCACACCTCCACTCTCATACTCCACGATTCACACCTCCACTCTCACACTCCGCGATCCAAACCTCCACTCTCACACTCCCCGATTCACACCTTCACTCTCACTCCCCGATTCACAGCTCCACTCTCACACTCCCCGATTCACACCTCCACTCTCACACTCCACGATTCACACCTCCACTCACACTCCCCGATTCAAACCTCCACTCACACTCCCCGATTCACACCTCCACTCTCACACTCCACGATTCACACCTCCACTCTCACTCCCCGATTCACACCTCCACTCTCACACTCCGCGATTCATGCCTCCACTCACACTCCCCGAATAACACCTTCACTCACACTCCCCGATTCACACCTCCACTCTCACACTCCCCGATTCACGCCTCCTGACTGGCTGGAGGAAGCTGGAGTTGGTTGCATGTGCGTGATCTTCCTGTTATTTATCTGTTTTTTTGAGGTTTTTAAAAAATAAATTTAGAGTGCCCAATTTTTTTCTCCAAGTATGAGGCAACTTTAGCGTGGTCAATCCACCTAACCTGCACATCTTTGTGTTGTGGGGGTGAAGTCCATGCAGACACCAGGTGAATGTACAAACTCCACACAGACACTGACCCAGGGCTGGGATCGAACCTAGGGCCACAGTGCCCTAGGCAGCAGTGCTAACCACTGCGCCACCGTGCAGCCGAGTTTACCCAATGTTAATGTGAATAAATTGTTTATAGCGTTGGCTACAAGTGTTCTTGTAATATAATTCAGGCCTTCCAACAAGAACATTATATGGTACCAGGGTTGGTTGGTATTAAACACTGAAAAAAACCTGACAGCCTGCCACTAGGTCCATAGAGATTTGAAGATTTTGAGGACGGCCAGACTGGGGCTGGTTTATAGCACAGGGCTAAAGAGCTGGCTTTTGGAGCAGACCAAAGCAGGCCAGCAGCATGGTTCAATTCCCGTACCAGCCTCCCCGAACAGGCGCTGGAATGTGGCGACTGGGGGCTTTTCACAGTAACTTCATTTGAAGCCTACTTGTGAAAATAAGCGATTTTCATTTCATTTCATTGAACCACATGGAGTCGTTGAAGCCACCAATCAGTCTCAGATTTCATGGTAATGTGGACAGTAACTGACGTGTGTTTAAACAACAATTTAATCTGTTTCTTACTGCAGTGCTTTCAACACAATTATCATAGAATTTACAGTGCAGAAGGAGGCCATTCGGCCCATCGAGTCTGCACCAGCTCTTGGAAAGAGCACCCTACCCAAGGTCAACACCTCCACCCTATCCCCATAACCCAGTAACCCCACCCAACACCAAGGGCAATTTTGGACACTAAGGGCAATTTAGCATGGCCAATCCACCTAACCTGCACATCTTTGGACTGTGGGAGGAAACCGGAGCGCCCGGAGGAAACCCACGCACACACGGGGAGGATGTGCAGACTCCGCACAGACAGTGACCCAAGCCGGGAATCGAACTTGGGACCCTGGAGCTGTGAAGCAATTGTGCTATCCACCATGCTACCGTGCTGCCACGGTAAATTTAGAAGATCAATCAGATTTGCGTAATGTAGCAATGCTCCTCACAGTAGCATCGCCCAAAGCAATCGCTGTGTTTAATATGTTTAAATTTGCAAAAGATAAAGATAGCAAAAATTTTAAAAATTAGAAGATTTGATGTACATTGCACCCCCAGAAAGAATGAAATTTATGAACGCTATGTGTTTAGATCACGTTTACAGAAGAGTCCATAGATTATTTTATCACTGATTTAAAGTTAAAAGCTAAAACCTGTAATTATTCTGCGGTGGAATCTTCCATGATTCGGGACCAGATTGTGTTTGGTGTGAATGAGAATAAGCTGAGGGAACGGTTGCTGAGGGAACGGTTGCTGAGGGAATGGTTGCTGAGGGAACGGTTGCTGAGGGAACGGTTGCTGAGGGATTCGGAGTTGTCTTTGGAACAACAGTTAATATCTGTCAGGCTCACGAGCTAGCAGCACAGCATTCTGAAACGTTTCTCAGTAATAGCGGCGTCTTCTTGGAGGAAAGCACTCCGGTTTCCGCCCTTTTTCCAAAAAAGTGGGAAACTTCTGAAAAAATGCGGGTAAATTTCTGCAGCTCCTCGCACACCAACAAACAGATTAAAGATCAGAACAAATTAGTTCTGTGTAAAAGATGGGGTCAAAGACACAAATTAAGGCGATTGGCAAGTTCTGTTCCAGATGCAAAGGAAAAAAATCATTTTGCTCAGAATTGTTACTCTAAGCTCAACCCCAGATCAGTCAGCACAGAGGAAGACACAGTCTCCAGTGATGAAACGTCATTGTTTGTTGGAGTAATAACAGAGAAGAATAATTTTCTGGAGACATCAAAAAATTCTCCAGCACTTAATAAAATGCAAACTGATACTCCACGGTAGTGGTCCAATTGAAGTTAGACACTGGTGCCAAAGCCAATTTAATCAGCATGACTGATTTTGAAAATCCTAAAATTGAGCCGATAGGAAGAAATCACAAAATATATCCGAGAAATTATCATGGTTCAAGCATTAAATGTTATGGTGCTGGTGACCCGAGCCTGGTGGTGAAAAACAGTTTATTCCATCCCATTCTGTATTATATCTGAGGGCTTGGATTCATTATTAGGTGATCAGCCCTGTGAAGAATTAGGTCCAGTACAGTTGGTTTATAGCATCCACAAAGGATTGGATCAACACTTCAATGATTCTGAGAACATTATCGCAAATTCAGCGACATGTTCACAGGTTTTGGTAAGCTAGCATTCACCTACAAGATACAACTCAAAGAGGATGCAAAACCTGTGATACAGGCACAACCTGTGATATAAGCACCAAGAAGAGTACCTACACCTCTTCGGGATCACCACAAAAGGAGCTAGACAGAATGACGAAATTAAAAGTAATCAAAAAGATCGAAGAACCTACCGACTGGGTAAACTCCTTGGTTTTTGTAAAGAAAAAGAATGGGTGGGTTAGTAAGTTTGCCGATGACACGAAGGTTGGTGGAGTTGTAGATAGTGATGAAGGCTACAACAGGACATTGACAGGATGCAGAGCTGGGCTGAGAAGTGGCAGATGGAGTTCAACCTCGATAAATGAGAAGTGATTCATTTTGGAAGGTCGAATTTGAATGCTGAATACAGGGTTAAAGGCAGGATTCTTGGAAGTGTGGAGGAACAGAGGGATCTTGGGGTCCACGTACATAGATCCCTCAAAATAGCCACCCAGTTGATAGGGTTGTTAAAAAGGCTTTCATCAACAGGGGGGTTGAGTTTAAGAGCCGTGCGGTTTTGCTGCAGCTTTATAAAACCCTGGTTTGACCACACTTGGAATATTGTGTCCAGTTCTGGTCGCCTCATTATAGGAAGGATGTGGATGCTTTGGAGAGGGTGCAGAGATTTACCAGGATGCTGCCTGGACTGGAGGGCATGTCTTATGAAGAAAGGTTGAGGGAGCTAGGGCTTTTCTCACTGGAGCGAAGAAGGAAGAGAGGTGACTTGACAGAGTTGGAAAAGGTGATGGGAAGCATGGATGACCAGAGACTTTTCCCCAGGTCAGAAATGGCTGTCACGTGGAGACATAATTTTAAGGTGATTGGAGGAAGGTATAGGGGTGATGTCAGAGGTCGGTTTGTTACACAGAGAGTGGTGGGTGTGCGGAAAGCACTGCCAGCAGAGGTGGTGGAGTCAGAGTCATTAGGGGCATAGAACATAGAAAATACAGCACAGGACAGGCCCTTCGGCCCAACATGTTGTGCCGAACGTTTGTCCTAGATTAAGAACAAATTAATCTACACCCCATCATTCTACCGTAATCCATGTACCTATCCAATAGCCGCTTGAAGAGTCCCTAATGATTCCGACTCAACTACTTCCACAGGCAGTGCATTCCATGCCCCCACTACTCTCTGGGTAAAGAACCTAGCTCTGACATCCCCCCTATATCTTCCACCATTCACCTTAAATTTATGTCCCCTTGTAATGGTTTGTTCTACCTGGGGAAAAAGTCTCTTACTGTCTACTCTATCTATTCCCCTGATCATCTTATAAACCTCTATCAAGTCGCCCCTCATCCTTCTCCGTTATAATGAGAAAAGGCCTAGCACCCTCAACCTTTCCTCGTAAGATCTACTCTCCATTCCAGGCAACATCCTGGTAAATCTCCTCTGCACCTTTTCCAAAGTTTCCACATCCTTCCTAAAATGAGGCGACCAGAACTGTACACACTACTCCTAATGTGGCCTTTTGTACAGCTGCATCATCACCTCACGGCTCTTAAATTCAATCCCTCTGTTAATGAACGCGAGCACACCATAGGCCTTCTTCACTGCTCTATCCACTTGAGTGGCAACTTTCAAAGATGTATGAACATAGACCCCAAGAGACCCCTGCATCTCCACATTGCCAAGAACTCTACCGTTAACCCTGTATTCCGCATTCATATTTGTCCTTCCAAAATGGACCTCACACTTTTCAGGGTTAAACTCCATCTGCCACTTCTCAGCCCAGCTCTGCATCCTATCTATGTCCCTTTGCAGCCGACAACAGCCCTCCTCACTATCCACAACTCCACCAATCTTCGTATCGTCTGCAAATTTACTGACCCACCGTTCAACTCCCTCATCCAAGTCATTAATGAAAATTGCAAACAGCAGAGGACCCAGAACTGATCCCTGTGGTACGCCACTGGTAACTAGGCTCCAGGCTGAATATTTGCCATCCACCACCACTCTCTGACTTCTATCGGTTAGCCAGTTTGTTATTCAACTGGCCAAATTTCTCACTATCCCATGCCTCCTTACTTTCTGCATAAAGCTATCATGGGGAACCTTATCAAATGCCTTACTAAAATCCATGTACACTACATCCACTGCTTTACCTTCATCCACTTGCTTGGTCACCTCCTTAAAGAATTCAATAAGACTTGTGAGGCAAGACTTACCCCTCACAAATCCGTGCTAACTATCCCTAATCAAGCAGTGTCTTTCCAGATGCTCAGAAATCCTATCCCTCAGTACCCTTTCCATTACTTTGCCTACTACCGAAGTAAGACTAACTGGCTTGTAATTCCCAGGGTTATCCCTATTCCCTTTTTTGAACAGGGGCACGACATTCACCACTCTCCAATCCCCTGGTACCACCCCTGTTGACAGTGAGGACAAAAAGATCATTGCAAATGGCTCTGCAATTTCATCTCTTGTTTCCCATAGAATCCTTGGATATATCCCGTCAGGCCCAGGGGACTTGTCTATCCTCAAGTTTTTCAAAATGCCCAACACATCTTCCTTCCTAACAAGTATCTCCTCGAGCTTACCAGTCTGTTTCACACTGTCCTCTCCAACAATATGGCCCCTCTCATTCGCAAATACTGAAGAAAAGTCCTCGTTCAAGACCTCTCCTATCTCTTCAGACTCAATGCACAATCTCCCGCTACTGTCCTTGATCGGACCTACCCTCGCTCTAGTCATTCTCATATTCCTCACATATGTGTAAAAGGCCTTGGGGTTTTCCTTGATCCTACCCGCCAAAGATTGTTCATGCCCTCTCTTAGTTCTCCTAATCCCTTTCTTCAGTTCCCTCCTGGCTATCTTGTATCCTTCCAGCGCCCTGTCTGAACCTTGTTTCCTCAGCCTTACATAAGTTTCCTTCTTCCTCTTAACAAGACATTCAACCTCTCTTGTAAACCATGGTGCCCTCACTCGACCATCTCTTCCCTGCCTGACAGGGACATACATATCAAGGACACGTAGTATCTGTTCCTTGAACAAGTTCCACATTTCAATTGTGTCCTTCCCTGACAGCCAATGTTCCCAACTTATGCACTTCAGTTCTTGACTGACAACATCGTATTTACCCTTCCCCCAATTGTAAACCTTGCCCTGTTGCACGCACCTATCCCTCTCCATTACTAAAGTGAAAGTCACAGAATTCTAGAACATAGAACGATACAGCGCAGTACAGGCCCTTAGGCCCACGATGTTGCACCGAAACAAAAGCCATCTAACCTACACTATGCCATTATCATCCATATGCTTATCCAATAAACTTTTAAATGCCCTCAATGTTGGCGAGTTCACTACTGTTGCAGGCAGGGCATTCCACGGCCTCACCACTCTTTGCGTAAAGAACCTACCTCTGACCTCTGTCCTATATCTATTACACCTCAGTTTAAAGCTATGTCCCCTCGTGCTAGCCATTTCCATCCTGGGAGAAGGCTCTCACTGTCCACCCTATCTAACCCCCTGATCATTTTGTATGCCTCTATTAAGTCTCCTCTTAACCTTCTCTCTAACGAAAACAACCTCAAGTCCATCAGCCTTTCCACACAAGATTTTCCCTCCATACCAGGCAATATCCTGGTAAATCTCCTCTGCACCCGCTCCAAAGCTTCCACGTCCTTCGTATAATGCGGTAACCAGAACTGTCGCAATACTCCAAATGCGGCCGTACCAGAGTTTTGTACAGCTGCAACATGACCTCATGACTCCGGAACTCAATCCCTCTACCAATAAAGGCCAACACTCCATAGGCCTTCTTCACAACCCTATCAACCTGGGTGGCAACTTTCAGGGATCTATGTACATGGACACCTAGTTCCCTCTGCTCATCCACACTTCCAAGAACTTTACCATTAGCCAAATATTCCGCATTCCTGTTATTCCTTCCAAAGTGAATCACCTCACACTTCTCTACATTAAACTCCATTTGCCACCTCTCAGCCCAGCTCTGCAGCTTATCTATGTCCCTCTGTAACATGCTACTTCCTTCCGCACTGTCGACAACACCACCGACTTTAGTGTCGTCTGCAAATTTACTCACCCACCCTTCTGCGCCCTCCTCTAGGTCGTTGATAAAAATGACAAACAGCAACGGCCCCAGAACAGATCCTTGTGGTACGCCACTTGTAACTGAACTCCATTCTGAACATTTCCCATCAACCACCACCCTCTGTCTTCTTTCAGCTAGCCAATTTCTGATCCACATCTCTAAATCACCCTCAATCCCCAGCCTCCGTATTTTCTGCAATAGCCTACCGTGGGGAACCTTATCGAACGCTTTACTGAAATCCATATACACCACATCAACTGCTCTACCCTCGTCTACCTGTTCAGTCACCTTCTCAAAGAACTCGATAAGATTTGTGAGGCATGACCTACTCTTCACAAAGCCATGCTGACTATCCCTGATCATATTATTCCTATCTAGATGATTATAAATCTTGCCTTTTATAATCCCCTCCAAGACTTTACCCACTACAGACGTGAGGCTCACCGGTCTATAGTTGCCGGGGTTGTCCCTACTCCCCTTTTTGAACAAAGGGACTACATTTGCTATCCTCCAGTCCTCTGGCACTATTCCTGTAGCCAATGGTGACATAAAAATCAAAGCCAAAGGCCCAGCAATCTCTTCCCTGGCTTCCCAGAGAATCCTAGGCTAAATCCCATCAGGCCCCGGGAACTTATCTATTTTCAGCCTGTCCAGAATTGCCAACACCTCTTCCCTACGTACCTCAATGCCATCTATTCTAATAGCCTGGGTCTCAGCATTCTCCTCCACAGCATTATCTTTTTCCTGAGTGAATACTGACGAAAAATATTCATTTATTATCTCGCCTACCTCTTCAGACTCCACACACAACTTCCCATCCCAGTCCTTGACTGGCCCTACTCTTACCCTAGTCAGTCTTTTATTCCTGACATACCTATAGAAAGCTTTTGGGTTTTCCTTGATCCTACCTGCCAAATACTTCTCATGTCCCCTCCTTGCTCGTCTTAGCTCTCTCTTTAGATCCTTCCTCGCTACCTTGTAACTATCAATCGCCCCAACTGAAACTTCACACCTCATCTTCTTCCTCTTAACAAGAGATTCCACTTCTTTGGTAAACCACGGTTCCCTCGCTCGACGCCATCCTCCCTGCCTGACCTGTACGTACTTATCAAGAACACGCAGTAGCTGTTCCTTGAACAAGCTCCACTTATCCAGTGTGCCCAACACTTGCAGCCTACTTCTCAAACCTATCCCCCCTAAGTCATGTCTAATGGTATCATAATTGCCCTTCCCCCAGCTATAACTCTTGCCCTGCAGTGTATACTTATCCCTTTCCATCACTAACGGAAACGTCACCGAATTGTGGTCACTGTCCCCAAAGTGCTCTCCTACCTCCAAATCCAACACCTGGCCTGGTTAATTACCCAAAACCAAATCCAAAGTGGCCTCGCCTCTTGTTGGCCTGTCAACATATTGTGTCAGGAAACCCTCCTGCACACATTGTACAAAAAACGACCCATCTAATGTACTCGAACTATATCTTTTCCAGTCAATATTTGGAAAGTTAAAGTCTCCCATAATAACTACTATTGTGGTCACTATCTCCAAAATGCTCCCCCACTAACAAATCTATCACTTGCCCTGGTTCATTACCAAGTACCAAATCCAATATGGCCTCCCCTCTGGTCGGACAATCTACATACTGTGTTAGAAAAGCTTCCTGGACACACTGCACAAACACCACCCCATCCAAACTATTTGATCTAAAGAGTTTCCACTCAATATTTGGGAAGTTGAAGTCACCCATGACTACTACCCTGTGACTACTGCACCTTTCCAAAATCTGTTTCCCAATCTGTTCCTCCACATCTCTGCTGCTATTGGGTGGCCTATAGAAAACTCCCAACAAGGTGACTGCTCCTTTCCTATTTCTGACTTCAACCCATACTACCTCAGTCGGCAGATCCTGCTCGAACTGCCTTTCTGCAGCTGTTATACTATCTCTAATTAACAATGCCACCCCCCCACCTCTTTTACCACCCTCCCGAGGTTTAAGTGACTCTTAGACAGGCACATGGACAGCAGTAAATTGAAGGGGTGTAGGCTAGGTTGATCTTGGATTAGGAGAAATGGTCGGCACAAGGGCGTGTACTGTTCTATGTTCTATAATGGCGATATTCGCATATGCATGGATCCTAAAGGTCTTAACAAGAATATCAAAAGCGAACATTACCAAATACCAAAGCATGAGGAAATCACATCTGAGATGGCTGGTGGACAATTCTTTACAAAACTTTACGCATCTCAGTGTTTTTGGCAACTAAAGTTAGAGGAACAAAGTACAAAATATTGCACTTCTAATACGCCATTTGGAAGGTATTGCTTTCTGAGAATGCTGTTCGGCATAACTTTTGGCATCAGAAATTTTTCACCGTGCCCTGAGCAATTAATTGAAGGCATCGAAGGTGTACGTGTGTACGTGGATTATATTACCGCTTGGGTCTCAACCATAGACGAGCACAATATGAGGTTGCTTAAAGTTCTAACGAGTGTCAGGAGAAATGGGCTGAAGCTCAACAAGTAAAAGTGCCAATTTGGAGGAACTGAGGTCACATTCCGAGGTTACAAGCTCTCATCGCATGGCATTGAATCTGACAAGGACAAAATCCAAGCAATTCTCAACATGCCAAAACCACACGACAAGAAAGCCATCGTAAGAGTGATGGGTATGATCAATTTTATAGGAAAATTCATTCGAAGCCTGTCAGCAAAAACAACACATCTGTGTGATCTCCTGCACAAGACACCGGGTTTCACTTGGACTGAGCAACATAAGCCCAAGACTTCACAAGCCACCATGCCAGTTCTCACATTTTTTGCCCCATGCAGGCAGGACAAAGTGTCAACAGTCATGTCCAAAGATGATCTTGGAGCAACTCGAGCATGATTGGAAAACAGTTCTGGTCACCCTATTATAGAAAGGATATTATTAAACTAGAAAGAGTGCAGAAAAGATTTACTAGGATGTTGCCGGGACTTGATGGTTTGAGTTATAAGGAGAGGCTGGATAGACTGGGACTTTTTTCCCTGGAGTGTAGGAGGCTTAGGGGTGATCTTATAGAGGTCTATAAAATAATGAGGGGCATAGATAAGGTAGATAGTCAACATCTTTTCCCAAAGGTAGGGGAGTCTAAAACTAGAGGGCATAGGTTTAAGGGGAGAGGGGAGAGATTCAGAAGGGCCCAGAGGGGCAATTTCTTCACTCAGAGGGTAGTGAGTGTCTGGAATGGGCTGCCAGAGGTAGTAGTAGAGGCGGGTACAATTGTGTCTTTTAAAAAACATTTAGATAGTTACATGGGTAAGATGGGTATAGAGGGTTATGGGCCAAGTGCGGGCAACTGGGACTAGCTTAATGGTAAAAACTGGGCGGCATGGACTGGTTGGGCCGAAGGGCCTGTTTCCATGCTGTAAACTTCTATGATTCTATGAGTTGCGTATTCATCACGATCCATGACGACATCAGAGCCAGAGGTTCGCTCAAATCAAAAAAGAATGCCTGGGTTTAGTTGCAGGCTCAGAGAAATTCCACGACTACGTCTATGGATTTCCAACTTTCATAGTTGAAACAGATCATCGTCCTTTGGTTAACATCATCAACAAGAATCTCAACCAGATGTCTCCACTCATTCAGAAGTTGATGATGAAGTTACAACGTTATGGCTTCAATCTCATCTATGCGCCAGGCAAATATTTGTTATTAGCAATTTGTTATTATTGAGAGCGCCGATACAAAGTACTAGTAGTGAAATTGCTGAAGATATAGAGCTGCATGTCAATCTTATTTCCACACTACTACCAGTATCAGATGCAAAACTACTTGAGATCCAAGAAGAGACCAAGAAGGATCAAACTCTTCAAGAGGTGATGAGGAACATCAACTCACACTGGCTCAGAGGTCAATATATGGAGTTCTACAATATAAAATCTGAACTCAGTATCGTTAATGGAGTGGTGCTTCGTTTGAACATTATAGTCATACCTCAATCTCTTTGCAAGGATGTACTAATGAAGGACATCTCGGGATTGAGAAATGTAAACGGAGAGCTTATGACTCTGTTTACCGGTCAGGTATAAACCAAGATATTGACAGGATGATCAGTTATTGTGACACATGCCAGATGCATTGTTGCAAGCAAACAAGAGAACCTATACAAATATCTGATTTACCTACGGCACCATGGCAGAAAGTCGCTATGGATCTCTTTCACCTGCGAGGGAAAGATTACTTCATGATCATAGACTATTTTTCAAACTATCCCAAAATGACTCTCCTGTCAAGTATGAAGGCAAGCAGGGTAATACTGCATACCAAGTCCATTTTTGCTAGATACGGAATTCCGCAAGTCGTCGTGAGTGACCTGTGGTCTTGTATTAGCTGTAAAGAGTGGCAACACTTCACAGTCACGTATGATTCCAATCACGTCACGTTGAGTCCCTTGTACCCTCAAGCCAATGGAAAATCTGAAAAAGGTGTACATATTGTTGAGCATTTGTTGAAGAAAGCAATGGACAGCCAATCTGATCCATATCTCGCACTATTGAGTTGCAGAGCGTCACCATTGTCACATGGTAGATCGCCAGCAGAGTTACTCCTGAACAGAAGGTTGCGTAGCACACTTCCATACTTGGCAAAGGAGGAGAATGTAATGGTACTGCAGGAAATGCAAAACATGAAAACAAACCAAAAGCAGTTCTATGATAGAGTGTCAAGAACCTTACCACCTTTGGGTAGTGATGACATTGTGAGAATAGAAGATTCAGGCAATTGGTTGAGAAAAGTCATGGTACTTGAAGAAGTAGCATCTCATTCCTACAATGTACAGACAGAGGAAGCGTTGGTTTTAGGAAGAAATCGCTCTTGAAAACCAGAGAAGACTTTCACAACAACGTGATGGATGGTGAATCTCCATCAGAATCAACTTCAGCTGTAGTGTCAGATAGTTCAGCAGTTCCTGAGCACGAGAATGTCATGGAGAACATTGAATCTACAAGTTCTGAGCAGCAAGGTCAAACTTTGAGAAGATCAACTAGAGTCAGAAGAAAACCTGATTGACTCAATTTGTAGATTTGGACTATTTGTATATCATATATATATATATATATTAGTTAAACCAATTTTAAAAATTTTAAAAAACTTAATACTGTTAGACTCACAGGCTGATGATATCACATGTAAACATACTGATGATAATGTATTAGTTTATTCCTTCAAAGGAAAGGAGATGGCGTGATATCACTGTTATGTTGTAATTCACCGACTGACCACTGATCATTGGAATATAAGTGAATGTTAGAGTCAGGTGACCCCTCAGACTGGCTGGAGGAAGCTGGAGAGAGGTTGCTTGTGTTTGATCTTACTGTTATTCATCTGTTGTTTAGTATAAAGTTTGCCCACAGGTAATGTTACTAAATCACTTATAGCATTAGCTACAAGTGTTCTTGTAATAAATAAGGCCATCCAACAAGAACATTACAATACCTACATTCACACATGTGCTCACACACTTAACTCATGCACAATTTAGTGCACATTTTCATTGCACACTTTCTCACACTTACAGAATTAACATACACAGATCTACACAAGTGCTCAACCATTAACACTTACACACTCTGAGTTTCATTTACACAATCCCTGACACACACACACACACTTGTACACTTATACATTCTCCCGTGTACATACACACTCAATCAGCCATGTAAACACTCACCCCACCAACTTGCTCTCACACAGTTAAAAACATTCCCTCCGGAACGTGAGGAATGTGAAGCATATGGGCAGGAACTGGAGGTGACCCCATGACAGGCAGGGTTTCCCTGAGGAAGACGTACAATGAGACCTGGGTGTCCTTGTGCATCAGTCACTGAAGGCAAGCATGCAGGTGCAGCAGGCGGTAACAAAGGCAAATGGTATGTTGGCCTTCATTGCGCGATGATTCGAGTACAGGAGCAGGTACAGGGCCTTGGAGAGACCACACCTGGAGTATTGTGTGCAGTTTTGGTCTGCATATCTGAGGAAGGATGTTATTGCTATAGAGAGTGCAGCAAAGGTTTACCAGACTAATTCCTGGGATGGCGGGACTGATGTGTGAAGAGAGATTGAATCGGTTAGGATTATATTCACTGGAGTTCAGAAGAATGAGGGGAATCTCATAGAAACCTATAATTTCTAACAGGACTGGACAGGGTAGATGGAGGAAGGATGATCCCGATGGTGGGTGTGTCCAGAACCAGGGGTCACAGTCGAAGGATACGGGGTAGACCATTTAGAACAGAGATGAGGAGAAACTTCTTCACCCAGAGAGTGGTGAGCCTGTGGAATTCGCTACCAAAGGAAGTAGTTGAGGCCACAACATTGTACGTTTTCAAGAATCAACTTGATATAGCACCTGGGGCAAAAGGGTGTCAAAGGACATGGGAGGAAAGCGGGATTGAGCTATTGAGTTGGGTGATCAGCCATGATCAGATTGAATGGTGGAGCAGGCTCGAAGGGCCACATGGTCTTCTCCTGCTCCTATCTTCTATGTTCCTTGGAGGGCCGGTTACGGTGAGGGCATGAAGGATGGGAGGGTGAGGGGGATGGGAATCGGGAGGGGCAAATGGGCAAAGCCTAGTCAGTGGCCGAGGGTGAACAGCAGGGCAAGGAAACTGAGATACGGAGGGGGAGGTGGCGA